>NC_074686.1:2859360-2896860 GCF_029448725.1 Salvelinus fontinalis | reverse complement strand
CTGGATTAGAAACCACCTCACTAGCTTGGAGGCACGGCACATGGTCACACGATGGCTACTCTGCTTCGTTTACATCCGACACCCCGATGTCCTAGTCCTTAATATGTGTGTCTGTACTCAATTCATCCTTGAACTCTAACCCCCATGGTTCAACCACAACAGTATGACCAAAAACCTCCAGATCACAGTGTATTGTAGAATGTGCAGAACATCTGTCTGTTACAATGAAAGCTACTTGTTAGTTCATTGGAAATCCTAACGTTTCACACTTCAGTTCAGAAACATTTTTTCCCCATTTTTTTTTTTTTTAAGGACCCGCATCTTTAAACTAAAAACAACAGTCTTATTGGCTTTGAAATAACAACTTGCGAATGTCAATTCAGCACGCTACGCGTCCTGCCTCCGTTCTCCCTGTTATTCCTCAGAAGCGTGTTGAACTGTACATCTGGCGGTCTGAATGGCAGAATCAATGCAGGAATGCCCAGAACTGCGTCGGGGTGGGGGCCCATTGAATCAAGCAGCTTTTAACCGTCAAGCTAGTTACAAAAGAGGCCTCTCTCAAGGCAATTGCAGAGCGAGGAGGAGGATTTGAGTCAAACCAGCATCGCTTTGTACTGTGCGGGTAAAGCACTGTCAATGATAAACGGAGAGAGGCCTATTCATTGCTCTCTACAACAGTACGCAGAAGACGATTCATCAAAAGGCATCATCTCTAACGGCACAAGAACTCCCACAACAACCGGCATGACTTATGAACTTCTGTACTTTCGTAACAGTGTGTCTAACTCTGTCAGTTCTGATTACCGCCTTCACTATTAGTGCTTATTCTTATACCAGAAAGACGACTCCTCGATAGAACTTCAGAATGAGGCTTTATTCGAATTTGACTTCACCCTGCCTCCTCCCTGCTGGGAAGAATTCACAATACATTTAAATAGCCTAAATGGGATCAGAATGGTTGACCTGTTAACTTTGGGGAGAGAGTTGACCGGCTGGCCGTCATTTTGTCCGAGAGACTGCGAAAAAAAAAAAGAGAGACCGAAGCAGAAAAACAAAGACAAATGGAAAAGCAGACGGAGAGACACGAAGATGTTCGTCTGAGCAAAACGAGGAAGAAAACCACCGCTCTCTGGCCACAAAGAGACAAGCGGTGGAGCATAAATGAGCGACAAGACGATATCCCTCATATGCAGAGATTAACAGAAGCTCCCACCACCCAAATTCCCCTTTTCACCACACCAGTGGGCTAGACGCAGACGGCTCGCCGGCCCTGCGGAAGAAGCGGCGGCCCCTCTCGAAGGGTTCCGATTTGACGGCTCTACGTCAAATAGCCCTCGCAACAACTGCCAGCCAGCGTCAAGGCGTCCTTGAGGATGGAAACGAAGACTGCCTGTCGGGCCTTTTCGCTGACGGCAGCGACGGGAGGGGCTCAGCGCCCGACTGAATGTCCCGATAAGCAGATGCAGCTACAGAGAGAGAGAGAGAGAGGGAAAGATCCATAATGTAAACGGGGAGGATGACGAGGATGTCAATAAACTCCTCTCTCTCTCTCACCCTCTCCGAGTCAATATGGTTACACAATGTATGGGTATTGATCGCCCCCAGGGCTCATGCAGCAAGCCGTCCTGGTCTGAGATGTTATTATGGATTACGGGAAATGACCCCCTCAATGCAAAGAGGTGATAGGTAGGGGCTGATCAATGAGCTGTTGCACACTTAACAAGAGTAATGTAGTCTCTCTCTCTCTCTCTCTCTCATATATATATATTTTGGATATTTACAATATAAGTACAAATGAGAATCAAAAAAAAAAAAGAAAAAATCAAAAATGTCAACGTAACAACAATAACCAAGGGTCAAAATAACCAACACATTCAACAATAACAATAACATACAGTAGAGGACATGTGCAGGTTGATTGGTCTGTCAGACACTGTTCCTCAACTTATGGCAGGCAGCAATGTAGTGCCAACCCACAGCTCTCTGCGTCCTCCCCCAACAGGACTGGTAGCCTATCCTCATCAGAGAGGTATTTGAAACCTTGAATAAGAGTTTCAAATTTGGGGAAATGACACTCTCTAATTGTTTTATATTTTTGACATTTTGTCAGGAAATGCAGCTCCGTCTCAGGTTCTGCTGTTGTGCAGTGGTTGTACAGCCTTTCCTCTACAGGGAGCCAGGTTTTCCTGTGTCTACCCTTCTCCATGGGAAGGCTGTACTCACTGAGCCTGTACTTTGTCAAGGTTTTTCTAAGGTTTTGATCAGTAACCATGGTCAAATATTTAGCCACGGTGTACTGTTGATTTAAGGCCAGATAGCACTGCATTTTGCTTTGTGTTTGTGCTTGTGTTTTCCAATAAGCAATATAGTTTTGTTTTGACTGTGTTGTAATTTGGTTTATTCTGATTGACTGGATGTTCTGGTCCTGAGGCGTCAGTGTGTTAGTAGAACAGGTTTGTGAACTCCCAGGACCAGCTGGATGAGGGGACTCTTTTCTTTGCTCAACTCTTGGTATTGCAGGGCTTGGTAATGATATGAGAGGGGGTCACTGTATTTTAGATGTTTCCAAAACGTAATTGCTCTTTTTTGAGTTTTTATTATTAGTGGATATTGGCCTAATTCTGCCCTGCATGCATTGTTTGTAGTTTTCCTCTAGACATGTAGGATAATCTTACAGAACTCTGCATGCAGGGTTTCAATGGAGTGTTTGTCCCATTTGATGAAATCTTGTTTTGCAAGTGGACCCCACACCTCGCTGCCATATAATACTACAGAAAACCTTCCCCAGGTTACTGTTCACACAAATGCCTCTGTAATTGTTAGGGTCAAATTTGTCTCTGTTTTTAAAGATTGGGGTTATGAGTCCTTGATTCCAGATGTCAGGGAAATAACCTACACTCAGGATCAAATTAAACAGTTTTAATATAGCCAATTGAAATTTTGCACTAGTGAGTTTGAGCATCTCATTTAGGATGCCATCAGGTCCTCATGCTTTTTTAAATTTGAGAGCCTGAAGTTTCTTATAGAGCTCCTGGTCAGTAATTGGGGAGTCCAATGGATTTTGATTGTCCTTCATAGCTTTTTCTAATCCATTCAACTTCTCATGAATTTGGCATTGTTCTGCGTTTGTGTCAATTTGAACGGTGTTGTAGAGTGTTTTAAAATGGGTTGTCCATATGTCACCATTTTGTATCGCTAATTCCTCATGTTTAGATTTTTTTTCTTCCAATTTTGCCAAAAGTTGTTTGTGTTTATGGACTCCTCAATTAGTGTCAGCTGCTTGCTGTTGAATAATTCCACTTTGACATTTGGTGTTTTACTAGGATCCCCATAAGCTGTAGCAAAAGCAGCAGCTACTCTTCCTGGGGTCCACACAGAACATGAAACATGACATAATGCAGAACATTAATAGACAAGAACAGCTCAAGGACAGAACTACATCAATAAAAATAAATTAAAAAACAAGGTACACGTAGCTTACATATCAATACATACACACTAACTGTCTAGGTCAAATAGGGGAGAGACGTTGTGCCATGAGGTGTTGCTTTATCTGTTTTTTAAACCAGGTTTTCTGTTCAATTGAGCAATATGAGATGCAAAGCTTTCTTGAATTTGTTCTGGATTTGGGGACTGTGAAAAGACCCCTGGTGGGCATGTTTGGTGGTGTAAGTGTGTGTAAGTTGACTATGCAAACAATTTGGGATTTTCGACACATTAATGTTTCTGATAAAAAGAAGAGGTGATGTAGTCAGTCTCTCCTCAACTCTTAGCCAAGAGAGGCTGGCATGCATAGCAAGACGTGTCGCTCTGTTCGGGGCCAGCTGCAGCTTAACTAGGTCTTTCGTTGCAGCACTCGATCACAATAATCAAGATAAGACTAAACTAGAGCCTGCAAGACTTGCTTTTTGGAGTGGTGTCAAAAAAGCAGAGAATCTTTATTACGGACAGACCTCTCCCCATCTTTACAACCATTGAATCTATATGTTTTGACCATGACAGTTTACAATCTAAGTTAAGGCCAAGTTTGTTCAACAGTCACACCATTCATTACCAGATTCAGCTGAGGTTTAGAACTTAGGCTGACATTGTGGGGTATTAATGTGTAAGCCAGTAACAAACATCTCAATTGAAACCATTATAAATTCAGGCTGTAACACAACAAAATATAGAACAAGTCAAGAGGTGTGAATACTTTCAAAAGGCACTGTAAATGAAATAAATGCTGATATCTTTGTTTTACTGTACCTAAAAAACGATTTTCCTTCTACTTTTTAATTTGCATATACCGTAATTTCTGGACTATTAAGCGCACCTGAATATAAGTCGCACCCACTGAATAAAAAAAATAAAATGTATTTTGTACATAAATAAGCCGCACGTGTCTATAAGCCGCAGGTGCCTACCGGTACATTGAAACAAATGAACTTTACACAGCCTTTAAACGACACACGTCTTGTAACAAAAATAAATAGGCTTTTAAACGAAACACGGCTTGTAAATAAAAAATAAAAAAATTGCAGTAAACAGTAGCCTACCAAGAAAGTCATTGGTCACTATCTTCCTCCTCCTGTGCACTGAAACCACTGAAGTCATCTCCTTTGGCTTCGGAGTTGAATAGCCTCAGAATTGCTTCATCCGATGTTGGATCGTTTTCATTGTCGCTCTCGTCACTTTCATCCGGAGGCAAATTCCCCGCTGAGCTCATGCTGCCCTCTTCAACACGCAGCAGTCCAGCCTTTCGAAACCCGTTGATGATAGTGGATCTTTTGACAATGCTCCACGCTGTCAGGACCCACTGGCAGACTTGACCATAAGTTGCTCTTCGCATGCGGCCCGTTTTAGTGAAGGATTTCTCCCCACTTGTCATCCAAGCCTCCCACTGAACACGGAGCGCCACCTTAAATGCACGATTTACACTGATGTCGAGTGGCTGCAAATACTTTGTTGTGCCCCCAGGAATCACAGCTGGAATTGAGTTTGTCCTCTTGATGGCTTCTTTCACAGAATCTGTTATGTGGGCCCTCATGCTGTCCAACACGAGCAATGCCTTGTTCTTGTGAAAGAATCCTCCCGGTCGCTTGTCGTAACACCCCGTATGCCATTCATGCATTAGGCCTTCCGTCATCCATCCTTTCTTGTTGACTTTCACAACAATTCCTCTCGGGAATTTTTCTTTTGGCATCGTCATGCGTTTGAAAATCAACATCGGTGGAAGCTTTTCTCCCGATGCCGTGCAGTTCAGAACACAGGTAAAGTGCGTTTTTTCATGCCCAGTTGTTTTCAGCGTGACGGATGATTTGCCTTTCCTGTTGACAGTCCGAGTGAGAGGCAGGTCAAACGTCAGAGGAACCTCATCCATATTTATGATGTCGTGCGGGCCGATGGAATGCTCCGCTATCTTTGCATCAGTGAATTTGCGGAAGTTTGAAACTTTTTCCTCGTAGTCGGGAGGGAGCTGCTGACACAGACTCGTCCGTACCCTGTACGTCTCATAAATCTTAGACACCACGATGGTCCACCTCTAAAATCCTCAAACTTCATTGCGGTGGCGATTGTTTTGGCTTTCAGTCGGATCTGCACAGTTGAAACACCTCGGCCGTCTGCTCTCTGTGTGTTGACCCAGTCTTCAAGCTCATTTTCTAATTCGGGCCATCTGCTTTTCTTCCCTCTGAAAGCTTTTGTTGTCTTTCTGCACCGAGTCAGTTCCTCACGCTGCTGTTTCCAACGTCTTATCATCGACTCATTAAGGCCAAGCTCCCGTGCAGCAGCTCTATTTCCTTCTCCAACAGCCAGATCGATCGCCTTCAACTTGAAAGCTGCATCATATGCATTTCTCCATGTCTTTGCCATGATGAG
The DNA here is from genome assembly GCF_029448725.1 of Salvelinus fontinalis. NCBI lineage: Eukaryota > Metazoa > Chordata > Actinopteri > Salmoniformes > Salmonidae > Salvelinus > Salvelinus fontinalis. The sequence goes on along the minus strand of NC_074686.1, from coordinate 2,891,001 downwards.
GGTGACAAAATGACTACCGTAATCAGAATGATGGGAAGTTTGAGCGCGCTCGATTTACGTCACATTATGTGACGGTGCTCAGTTTTTTCCGGCATGAATTTGTGAAAGCGGGAAAAATCCATAAATTGCCGTAACACTCCGTATGCCATTCATGCATTAGGCTTTCCGTCATCCATCCTTTCTTGGTAGAAGGAAAATAGAAGGAAAATCGTTTTTTAGGTACAGTAAAACAAAGATATCAGCATTTATTTAATTTACAGTGCCTTTTGAAAGTATTCACACCTCTTGACTTGTTCTATATTTTGTTGTGTTACAGCCTGAATTTATAATGGTTTCAATTGAGATGTTTGTGTTACTGGCTTACACATTAATACCCCACAATGTCAGCCTAAGTTCTTAACCTCAGCTGAATCTGGTAATGAATGGTGTGACAGTCACCTGGAATCCATTTCAATTAACAGTGTGCCTTGTTAAAAGTTAATATTTGGGATTTCTTTCCTTCTTAATGAGTTTGAGCCTATCAAAGGGGTGGTATACAGAAGAGCCCTATTTGGTAAAAGACCAAGTCCATATTATGGCAAGAACAACTCAAACAAGCAAAGAGAAACGACAGGCCATCTTTACTTTAAGACATGAAGGTCAGTCAATACGGAACACTTCAAGAACTTTGGCTTGGAAGTTCCATAATGGATGGGCTCAACATGCCGAGAGATGAGTTTGGATTGGTCCGCCATGTAGCACGCTTCTCTCAATAACATAAGCTGCTCAGTATGTGTAGAAAATCCTTGCTACTGCGGCTTTTTTGAAATATATATTGTTAGCCATCGAAAAAGTGTTGTTACTGCTCTCAACAACGTTGCTAACCTGAATTTAGCAGGCGCTTTTGACAAAGATCAATGGGGGAAAAGTTGTGATGGACTACTTTATGCACATGGTCAGTGTGAACCAGAGTGAGTTGACACAACAAAGCCAAACAAGCTGTACAAACAAAACGGAGTTAAAATGGGTTCCAGGCTGCTGTGAAGCGTTCATCCATGTATACATTTTCAGATATGATATACACTGCTCAAAAAAATAAAGGGAACACTTAAACAACACAATGTAACTCCAAGTCAATCACACTTCTGTGAAATCAAACTGTCCACTTAGGAAGCAACACTGATTGACAATAAATTTCACATGCTGTTGTGCAAATGGAATAGACAAAAGGTGGAAATTATAGGCAATTAGCCAGACACCCCCAATAAAGGAGTGATTCTGCAGGTGGTGACCACAGACCACTTCTCAGTTCCTATGCTTCCTGGCTGATGTTTTGGTCACTTTTGAATGCTGGCGATGCTCTCACTCTAGTGGTAGCATGAGACGGAGTCTACAACCCACACAAGTGGCGCAGGTAGTGCAGCTCGTCCAGGATGGCACATCAATGCGAGCTGTGGCAAGAAGGATTGCTGTGTCTGTCAGCGTAGTGTCCAGAGCATGGAGGCACTACCAGGAGACAGGCCAGTACATCAGGAGACGTGGAGGAGGCCGTAGGAGGGCAACAACCCAGCAGCAGGACCGCTACCTCCGCCTTTGTGGCCTGCTGGAGGTTATTTTGCAGGGCTCTGGCAGTGCTCCTCCTGCTCAAAGGCGGAGGTAGCGGTCCTGCTGCTGGGTTGTTGCCCTCCTACGGCCTCCTCCATGTCTCCTGATGTACTGGCCTGTCTCCTGGTAGCGCCTCCATGCTCTGGACACTACGATGACAGACACAGCAAACCTTCTTGCCACAGCTCGCATTGATGTGCCATCCTGGACGAGCTGCACTACCTGAGCCACTTGTGTGGGTTGTAGACTCCGTCTCATGCTACCACTAGAGTGAGAGCACCGCCAGCATTCAAAAGTGACCAAAACATCAGCCAGGAAGCATAGGAACTGAGAAGTGGTCTGTGGTCACCACCTGCAGAATCACTCCTTTATTGGGGGTGCCTTGCTAATTGCCTATAATTTCCACCTGTTGTCTATTCCATTTGCACAACAGCATGTGACATTTATTGTCAATCAGTGTTGCTTCCTAAGTGGACAGTTTGATTTCACAGAAGTGTGATTGACTTGTAGATACATTGTCTTGTTTAAGTGTTCCCTTTATTATACATGTATAAATATACATGTGTTTACCCCAGAGACCGTAATATGAAGAACAACATGACCCGCACCAAAGTCAGACCAGGATATACTGTGGGCCAAGGACTAGATAAAGTGTAGGTTTACCTTGAGTTTTTCCTTATCGTAGGCAGCTACTTTCACCACTCTTAGTCTTCAAATCTTTGGTTGTTTACTTACTAAATCTGTTTAGCACATGGCCTCACATGTAAATCCTTAAAGAGGGGCTAAGGCTTAAGGGTGTGTACGATGCTGAATAGGTGTAGACAAAGAAGAACTCTCCAGTAGGTGTACCAACAAAACATTCAAGGGCCATTTTCTCAAAAGTGAGGTTACAAGTTTAGCAACTTTCAAAGCAGAATTACTTTCCCATTGTTCCTCAACTGCAGTGTATGATATACCACTTTGTAGCTCTGAGTCTCTACTTTTATCCCATGTAAACAACACCATTTTACATTTTGATACTTAACACCGAATCGAGATGGTTGGTCACATTTGAGTAATAAAGGTTGTAAGCATTAGTCTAACAGTTGCAAACAAGAGGTTTCTATTGGACAAATTCAGATATGTTTATCCCCGTTTCTTTCCGTTTGCAAAACATTTTTCAACAGAATCGGCTATGATCACACACAAACACAGTTCACTTTCATAGCAGCCACATACAAACAGCATGATCACTTTAATTCCTTCTCGCATCTACGCGTTTTCCGCCTCTCACCTTTTCCCTTCACTTGTGGACTTCAGTGCACAACACATCAATTGTCTGTGACCAGGCGAAAAAAACTTTCCAAGCCGAACCTTTATATCATAACCGCTAACCACTACACACAGCCTACATCGTTGCCTTACGTCATAGTCAACATAGCTACTAGAACTAACGTGTTAATAAACCTGCTTCAAACATGCAGTACAGTGTACAGTCAGCAAGCAGTTTAGCAAGTTACACCAGCTGGACCGGGTGACAATCAATTTATAAAACCAAAAGCTTACCTTGACTTGTAAAAGTTCCAGTGTCGGCTAGCCATAGCCAGCTAGCTAACATAGCATCCCTATCTGTTTAAGGTGGGTGTTTGAGTAGTCTAAACTAGCTAGATGCATTCGCTAGCTAAATAAGTGAAAGTGAGATGGGGGCTGGGATAAAAAATAAAACATATAATAAAATAGGACAAAACACACAAGAGAGACACCACAACACTACATCAAGAGAGACATAAGAGAAGAACATAGCATGGCAGCAACACATGACAACACAGCATGGTAGCAACACCACATGACAACCAAATGGTGGCAAAACAACATGGCAGCAGCACAACATGTTAGCAGCACAAAACATGGTAAAAACATGATTGGGCACAGACAACAGCACAAAGGGCAAGAAGGTAGAGACAACAATGCATCACGTGAAGCAGCCACAACTGTCAATAAGAGTGTCCATGATTGAGTCTTTGAATGAGGAGATGGAGATAAAACTGTCCAGTTTGAGTATTTTTTGCAGTTTGTTGATTCTTTGAATGGGTGGACAACATGTCAGTTCACGCTGTAAGAGCTCTGATAGGTTGGAGGACGTCCTCCGGAAGTTGTCATAATTACTGTGTAAGTCTATGGAAGGGGGTGAGAACCATGAGCCTCCTAGGTTTTGTATTGAAGTCAATGTACCCAGAGGAGGATGGGAACTAGCTGTCCTCCAGTTGGTGCTATCTTACAGAGTGCTGTTGAGGCTACTGTATACCTTTATTGCTAAACAGTGTGTTTTAATCAATTATTTGGTGACGTGAATATATTTAGTAAAGTTCTATCTAAGAAGGATAACTTTAATGTTTCACTATAAAAAAAAAGAAGAAATTCACCGAGGAGGAGGATCCCACCTTCCTTCTCTGGCATATAGTATTGTATGTCATTGTAATGTCTAATTCAAAGACAAGAAGTTGCATGAAAAATAATGAAATAAAATAAAACTGCAGCCGTGAATCACAACCATATTGTGGTGGTGAATGAAACCAAAATGAATATACACCAACACACAAAGACAGTTGTGAAGAGGGCATGACAACACCTTTTCCTCCTCAGGAGACTGAAAAGATTTGTCATGGGTCTCCAGATCCTCAAAAAAGTTCTACAGCTGCACCATCGAGAGCATCCTGACTGGTTGCATCACCGTCTGGTATGGCAACTTCTCGGCATCTGACCGTAAGGCAATACAGAGGGTAGTGCATACGGCCCAGTACATAACTGGGGCCAAGCTTCATGCCATCCAGGACCTATATACTAGGCGGAGGAAAGCCCAAAATATTGTCAAAGACTCCATTCACCCAAGTCATAGACTATTCTCTCTGCTAACGCACGGCAAGCGGTACCGGAGCGCCAAGTATAGGACCAAAAGGCTCCTTAACAGCTTCTACCCCCAAGCCATAAGACTGCTGAACAGCTAATCAAATGGCCACCCGGACTATTTACATTGACCCCCCCCCCCATTTATTTTTTACACTGCTGCTACTCGCTGTTTATTATCTATGAATAGTCACTTTACCTCTACCTACATGTACAAATTACCTCGACTAACCTGTACCCCCGCATATTGACACAGTACCGGTACCCCCTGTATATAGCCTCGTTATTGTTATTTTATTCTGTTACTTTTTAGATTTTTTTTACTTTCGTTTATTTGGTAAATATTTTCTTAACTCTTTCTTGAACGGAATTGTTGGTTAAGGGCTTGTAAGTAAGCATTTCACAGTAAGGTCTACACCGGTTGTATTCGGCGCATGTGACAAATAAAGTTTGATTTGATTTGATTCTTTTGAAAAAATAATCCTATAGGATTTTTTGACTAGCAAAGTAGGCCTACAGTATGGTTAGACTTTAGCATGAGTGCTAGCAACGTAGGCCTACAGTATGAATTAGCAATTAGCGTGACTGCTAGCAACGTAGGCCTACAGTATGAATTACCCTTTAGCTTGAGTGTTTGCACACTATAACACTGACAGTGAGACTAGAGCAGTAAAATCCCCTGGGACAAACTCTTTGAGGTACAGAGAAAACTGTTAAAAGGAGGACAACGCTTCAATTTAGCTTAATCTGCTAATTCCCCCGACCAACCACCCACTCCAGACATTAACGTTACCATGGTGAAGATAAATAAATAAACACTACATGGGGTAGAGGGAGGTGCCAAGTCTAATGGAGTGCTCTTAATCTTCTTGTCGTACACATTTCAATAACATTTATACTAGCAGACAGCTCTCACCACATTTATTTCTAAATTGCATGGGTTAGAGTGTTGCTGGTCCCTACCGCTTAGCTGCAATTTAAATGCGGGGAGACAGATGTTTCCAATGCTATGGGCTGTTAGGGCCCTGGTACTGTACTTTTCTGCCAGCTATTTCTCTAGTTCTGTCCTGGCATGGGTCTGGCTGTCTGACTTTGTATGTCTTGCTTAAAATGGCACGTCCCACTGAGAACACACTGGTTGAATTAACGTTGGTTCCACGTCATTTCAATGAAATGACGCTCAACCAAATGTGGAATAGACATTGAATTGACGTGGGGTGGTACCGTATAGTCTATGGGCTTTGGATGGCTGTCTTAAAGTACACGGCACGTGGTATGTACAGTAGTCAAAGGGCTTGAGTGCGGTCATTGTCCTTCGCCGGTGGGCTAACTTGGATGGCTCTCTTATGTATGATTTCATAGCAGTCCCTGTTAGTAAGGTCTGTTGATACTGGGTGCAGGAGGTTAAATATCATCAATGTTCATTGAAGCCTCCCAATTCTAGTTGTCTGTAACCCACACCTATTTTTCTAAATGTTATTGCAAAAAGATTGACTTATGAGTCTTTTATCTACAGAGTATGTATGAAACCTCTAACGCACAACAATTATTCTATATGACAGTGCAAAAAGATTGACTTCAAGTCTTTAGCGACATAGGCTTCTGCTGTCTTTCCACTACACCATGTCTGGGTCCACCGAGGATGGAACGAGAACCCTCTTTCGCCACTACGCTCCTCAGACTCTCCTTCATCTCTCGTAGTGGGAATAGAGCCTAGGTTTCCACTGCAGGCTTTCCAGGAACTAAGTATGGACACGACAAAATGAAATTACAGGACGTTAAATGAATTATCAATGGGTCCTCGATACTGTACCAGACTAGGGGTCAGTACTCAGACACCCATTGGCTGGGGCAGGGAGCCACCAGCCAATAGCGAGCAGCCAATCAATAGCATCACCCAGGTTGATTGATGATCAATGCTGCCACAGACGTTGATTTACGATCGATGGAGCCAGGGCTAGTATGACTAGCCGCTCGATACTGTCCCTTTACTGTAGCTGATGAGGGATCGGGGTCGTATTCACAATACATCTCAGAAGTGCTGGTCTAGGATCAGTTTTACCTTGTAGGCAGATTATAATGAATAACATAACATGGACAGGGGGAACTGATCCTAGATCAGCACTCCTACTCTGAGACGCTTTGGGTCCGATTCAGACTTAGGAAATGTATACTTTTCCTACGGACTTTTTAGTAGTTGGTATTCAGGCCTTTGCAAAAGTGGTTCCCTTGCGTGCGCTGATTACATTTAATTCAACTGCTGAAAACCCTCCTACTTGCTGGCAAACATATTTTCCCGTAGAGTTTTCATTCAATATGGTATTCAGTACAGTTTATCGAAAGCCATCCCTTTAAATTTGGTGCGCCTTTAATTCGAATTTTCTGGACAGACTCGCTAGAATATATGGAGAGAATGGTTCAGAATACTAGGGATCAATGAAAGAAGGTCATGTGAATACACCTACTTGTGACCGACCCCCTCGATTCAATCTTATGTAGCATTTTGTTTTCACGTTGGATTAAAGTAAAGACTCAGAGTCAGAAAATTGCATATCATTACACTGCAGTTGAGGAACAATGGGAAAGTAATTTTGCTTGAAAATTGATCAACTTTGTACTGCACTTTGGAGAAAATGGCCTTTGAAAGTTTGGGTACACCTACTGGAGAGCTCTTCTTTGTCTACACCCCATTCAGCATCGTTTCCACCCTCTTCAACATTAGCCCCACCTATCTTTTTAAGGATTCACATGTGAGGCCATGTGCAAAACAAAATTAGTCGTTTAGAAAACAACCAAAAGATTTCAAGACTAAAAGTGGTAAAAGTAGTAATCTACAATATGGAAAAACTCCAGGTAAATATACACTTTATCTAGTCGTTGCCCTATATCCTAACTTTGGTGCTTCACATTACCGTCTCTGGGGTAAACACACACTATATCAAATAAAATCTTTATTTGTTCATTTACACAGGACACAGAAGGTTTAAATGGTATATTGAAATGAATATTTGCATAGTAGCTAAAGCAAAAACAGGAAATGTAAAGATACAAATATTGTATAAAATGTTATAATTATTGATGATGCTTACCCAGACACACTTGTCTAAATTGGGTTATGTGAAAGAAATGCTCTAACCACCCCCAGCCACATCTAGCTAAGCTATGTACACATGTTCATGAAACACAATAGATGGCCGTAATCACCCCCAGACACACCTGGCTAACTTGATGGGTCATGTAAACATCTGGCAAAGTGGAGTATTTTGTTTAGACATGTAGCTAACTAAACAATGAACTGGCATAATCCAAACTCATGCTACTACCAATATAAACATTGTCATTGTTATAGTATGCATCTGCAGGTAGCTAAAGCTAACAACTAGGTTCAATGTTAGTTAGCTAATATTAGGCTATAACTGGCAATGCAAATGTATTTCTGATTTGAATAATGTTACTACAAAGATCATTAACCTAATGTTAGCTAGCGAGCCAGCAAGCTAGTGAAGCATTCATGAATAATGGGGGAACAAATGGTTTGGAGAGCCTTTAAGCACAAAATATATTGGTGAATCAAAAATCCATCGGAAGGTGATAAAAGTGTACAATAGGGGTGAAACAGTAGTCCTATGAATCTACTTTAATAATCCTCACTAATCATGGAACAACAGTCCAGGTGTTGTGTACAGTGCGCCAGGCTCCAGGTTTAAAGGAAAAATCCATCCAAAACCACTAATTCCTTTCATTTACAGTGTTAAATAACACTTAAATGTGAGAACAATATTTTATGTCAACACATGTTTGATTTCGGTGTTATAATAAGGTTGGTATTAACATGGAAAATCTTTGTGGAAATCTGTTGCAGCTCAAGTCGACTACGAAACCACTATGCAATGCTCTCTCTATGGGCTGGCTGGTTAGCTGGCTAGCTAGCAAACGTAGCTACACACAATAATACCAAATATAATATCAGCATGTAAAGTAGCTAGTTAGCTGTAAAATCACTTAAACAAACTGCACTATGAATTTAGGAATCTAAAATCGTACCATGTTCAATCTGCAGATCGATGTGCCTCACAGAGTGGAGTCTGACATTTGCAATGGCAGATATACTTTTGTGGAGATGGGAAATGTTGCCCATGCTACGTCAATGGGCAATGCAGTATTCTGGGCAATTCTGGCACAAGGAGCACTCTCCTTCATGGAGTGAATGGGAGTCTACTTGCTATCTACTTGCTATCTACTTGCTACTTGCTATCTGTGATATCATATAGTTCTGGAATCGTGACATTACGCACTTTAGAGGAAAATAGGAATGTATACTTCTGGAATGGCGACGGAGGGGATGGCTCCCATTTTACGTGCTCCTAACCAACGTGCTCCTAGGCAGGCTATTTTGTTCGTTTTTTTGCGTCGCTTGTAACTTACTTTTAACTTATTTTGTACATAATGTTGCTATTACCGTCATTTATAACCGAAAATAACTTCTGGACATCAGAACAGCGATTACTCACCTTGAACTGGACGAAGATTTTTTCTTTAATGAGTATGACGAGAAGGATATACTTCTTTCTCGGGAATGGGACCAAATCCCCATCATTTGCGCGAAGAAAAGACGGAAAAAAAGGGGTCGGAGGTCGGGCTGCCTTTTGAGAATTCGTAGGCGAGTGAGTAAAGCCAGTCAATCATCAATCATATTAGCCAACGTGCAATAATTGGATAACAAAATGGATGAGCTCCGATCAAGGATATCATACCAACTTGACATTAAAAACTGTAATATCTGATGTTTCACCAAGTCGTGGCAGAATGAAGACATGAATAACATACAGCTGGTGGGATTTTCGGTCCATTATCAAGATTGAACAGCTGCCTCCGGTAAGACAAGGGGTGGAGGTCTGTGTCTCTTTGAAAATAACAGCTGGTGCACAAAATCTAATATTAAGGGCAAAGCGTCAATAAAGGAAGAAGATTGAATCGTACTACACAGGCTACGACACTCGTCAGATGTGGCAGGGCTTGCAAACTATTACGGACTACAAAGGAAAGCACAGCCGCAAGCTGCCCAGTCACACGAGCCTACCAGACCAGCTAAATAACTTATATGCTCGCGTCGAGGCAAGTAACACGGAATCATGCATGAGAGCATCAGCAGTTCCGGATGACTGTGTGATCATGCTCTCCGTAGCCGATGTGAGTAAGACCTTAAAATAGGTCAACATTCACAAGGCTGCAGGGCCAGACGGATTACCAGGACGTGTACTCTGAGCATTTCAACCTGTCCCTGACTGAGTCTGTAATACCAACATGTTTCAAGCAGACCACCATAGTCCCTGTGCCCAAGAATACCAAGGTAACCTGCCTAAATGACTACAGACCCGTAGCACTCACGTCTGTAGCCATGAAGGGCTATGAAAATCAACAGCATTATCCCAGAAACCTTAGACCCACTCCAATTTGTATACCGCCCCAACAGATCCACAGATGATGCAATCTCTATTGCACTCCACAATGTCCTTTCCCATCTGGACAAAAGGAACACCTATGTCAGAATGCTATTCATTGACTACAGCTCAGCTTTCAACACCATAGTGCCCTCAAATCTCATCACTAAGCTAAGGACCCTGGGACTAAACACCTACTTCTGCACCTGGATCCTGGACTTCCTGACGGGGCGTCCCGAGGTGATAAGGGTAGGTAACAACACATCTGCCACGCCAATCCTCAACACAGGGGCACCGCAGGGGTGCGTGCTCAGTCCCCTCCTGTACTCCCTGTTCACCCATGACTGCATGGCCAAGCACGACTCCAACACCATCATTAAGTTTGCCGACGACACAGCAGTGGTAGGCCTGATCACTGACAACGATGAGACAGCCTATAGGGAGGAGGTCAGAGACCTGGCAGTGTGGTGCCAGAACAACAACCAATCCCTCAACGTGATCAACACAAAGGAGATGATTGTGGACTACAGAAAAAAGAGGACCGAGCACCTCCCCATTCTCATCGACGGGGCTGTAGTGGAGCAGGTTGAGAGCTTGAAGTTCCTTGGTTCCCACATCACCAACAAACTATCATGGTCCAAACACACCAATACAGTCATGAAGGCTCCCGAGTGGCACAGCGGTCTAAGGCACTGCATCTCAGTGCTAGAGGCGTCACTACAGACACCCTGGTTCGAATCCAGGCCGTATCACAACCGGACGTGATGGGAATCCCATATGGCGGCATACAATTGGCTTAGCCTCGTCAGGGTTTGGCCGGTGTAGGCCGTCATTCTTAACTGACTTGCCCTGTTAAATAAAGGTTAAATAAAACTTTATAATAAAAAGGGGGCACGACAAAACCTTTTCCCCCTCAGGAGACTGAAAAGATTTGGCATGGGTCCTCAGATCCTCAAAAGGTTCTACAGCTGCACCATCGAGAGCATCCTGACTGGTTGCATCAATGCCTGGTATGGTAACTGCACGGCCTCCGCCCGCAAATAACTATAGAGTGTAGTGCATACAGCCCAGTACATCACTGGGGCCAAGCTTCCTGCCATCCAGGATCTCTATACCAGGCCGTGTCAGAGGAAGGCCCAAAAAATTGCCAAGGACTCCACCCACCCTAGTCATACACTGTTGTCTCTGAGAGTGCAGAGCAAGCGGTACCAGAGCGCCAAGTCAAAAAGCCTTCTTAACAGCTTCTACCCACAAGCCATAAGACTCCTGAACAGTTAATCAAATAGCTACCCTGACTATTTGCATTGTCACCACACCCCATTTTTACGCCGCTGCTACTCCCTGTTTATTATCTATGCATGGTCACTTTACATCTACCTACATGTACATGCACATGCTACCTCAATTACCTCGACTAACCGGTGACTCCTGTATATAGCCTTGCTACTGTTACTTAATTGTAGCTCCTTATATATTTTTTCTTATTAAAACTGCATTGTTGGTTAAGGGCTTGTAAGTAAGTATTTCACTGTATTCGGTGCGTGTGACAAATACAATTTGATTTAATTTTGAGAAGGATTGCGTGACGATTAGCTTAGCAACCACGTAACGCAGCATGACAACGCGAACGCGATTGGTCGAGAGTCTGCTGGTATAGGCGTTATATGTTCCTTCAGTCATTGGATTTCTATCTCCTTTCTATAATATCTCTGGCAGTGGCACCATGCAATTCACTCATTTCTCGAGGTAGAAATATCGCAAAAATATGATCAATGGCTCATTCGAGAGATGACAACCTCCCGAGTTATGACATCGGTCAGTACTGAAATCTGACATGTATGACAGACGTTTTCGCCATCTAAAAGTCGTCTTCTTTTTAACTTCCAGTGCAGCGAGATAGACTTTATCACAGTGCTACGTCATATCGGCCGGATTTCTGCCTGCTTGAATGCCAATAACTCAGATACACATGAAAACGTTAAAATGACCCAGGGAATCGATAGAACATCGCCCAGAGATGCACATTACATCCCCCCCAGAGAAGCAAGCATTTTTTTTTTTTTACTTCACTGTATATAAAGTGATGCATGTTAATATGTTTCAGTTTGTTGCCATATGACTGGTTTCACATTTGTCTCCAGAGATCATAAAGAAAAATAGATCTAAAACAATTCTAATATATATTTACAATCCCCTTATCTAAACGGCTTACTCATTTGCCTAGATTTTATCAATAGCTCTTATCAATTTATAAATTACAGTGCGTGACGAAGGGATTTATTTCTATTGGAAAAGAAAGTCGCTGTTGCCCCACTTGGAACCGACAGGTTGCTCAAGCTTATTCATCGTTTCATTGTGCGTAAAAAGTGGTAGAATTAGGAGGAAATTAAGTCATGGTCAGAATAGAGTGTATCGGCGGTCACTACAGATCTGGGTTCGATCCCGGGCTGTGTCGTAGCCGGCAGCGACCAGGAGACGCATGAGGTAACGCACAATTGGCCCAGTGTCATCCGGGTTAGGGGAGGGTTTGGCCGGCTAGGATGTCCTTGTCCCATCGCGCTCTAGTGACTCCTTGTGGCGGCCAGGCACATGAACACTGACAACCCGGTGTTTCCGTCCAACACATTGGTGCGGCTGGCTTCCGGGTTAAGCGAGCGGTGTGTCAAGAAGCAGAGCGACGTCGCGGGGTCGTGTTTCAGAGGATGCATGGCTCTCGGCCTTTGCCTCTCCCGAGTCCGTATGGGAGTTGCAGCGATGAGACAAGACTGTAACTACCAATTGGATATCACAAAAAAGTACCCCAAAAATTACAAATTAAAAAGAATACAGCGTATCTGTAGACACACCTCCGCAACACCTTCATTTAAAAAAAATCTACACCTCAAACAACGGATTTCCCCCCTTCATAAATACAGGCCCTAAGGAGTGTCTTGTCTATGTGGGTTGTGGTGGAGGCAGAGGCCTGGGAGCACTGACCTGAGACCAGTAGGTACTCTACTGTGTGAATGGGGAAGAGTCCTGGGCTGTAATTAAGGCTCTGTTGACAAGAGCTTTCCACTGGTTTATAGAAGCAGCAACAGGTGCACTGCTCTCCCTCTTCCTTGCTCTCTCTCTCTCTCCGGCTTTCTGTCTCACACATTCTCTCTCGCCACGTCTCTCATAGGCAACACATTCTCTCTCTTCCATCTCTTGCTTTCTCACTGTCATACATATTATTTTTTCTCTTCTCTCTCTCACACACAGACACACACACAATCTCTCTCCTTTTCTCGTCTCTCTCTTAATGTGATGTCCCAGTGTTGTTCTAGAGCAGGGTTGTCAAACTCCTTCCACTGACTGCAGGTTTTAGCTTATTCCTTTCAATGAAGCCCTAGGCAACCAGGTGACGGCAATTCCTTACTAATTAGTGACCTTAATTCATCAATCAAGTACCTAGGGGGGGGAGCTAAAACCCGCAGACACTCGGCCCTCCGTGGAATGAGTTTGACACGTGTTCTATAGCCTACGCTGGTGGCAGAAACTCCGCAGCCCTCCCTTGAACCACTTAAAAACGTGTATATTGTGTCTGTTTGTGGCTGTGGCTGGTATGCATTTCTGTGAATCCCAGAGGAAAATCAGGCGGTAGGAACAGAAATACTGCAGAATGGCTGACCTGATGAGAAAAACTTTGAGTAAGTCCTTGCCTAAACATCTCAAATGTGATTAAAGCGATCGTTTTTCTCATCCTCCGTTAATGGGCCCAGATCGATGGTGGAGAGAAGCTTTTCTCTTCCCCCAAGCTCCGACCCGAGGGGAAACAGTCAAGATGTCGATACAGCCGTGCTTCACCAACAACGCGGTGACGGACAGAGGCTCCTGTGCGCAGTGTGAGAGGAGGGCCTAGTTGGGCATAGAGAGGTAGCGAGTGCAGGGGCAGACGAAATGAGTGGGGGGAGACACAGAAGAATTCTAATTAGATTTGCAATGGGAATACACTGATCGTGTGTGCGTGTGTGTGTGTGTGTGTGTGTGTGTGTGTGTGTGTGTGTGTGTGTGTGTGTGTGTGTGCGTGTGTGTGTGTGTGACAGGTAACTAACACCCCCCACCAACTAGAACTACTGTGCTGAAAACAAAGGCAGCGGGCAGGAGAGTCGGCACGGCGACCGTCGCCGACAACAACCAGCCTGCCGCATGCTGCAGCTTAATTGGGAGCGATGATGAAGGGAGCGAGTGCTTATTGAATTCCCAGGCCTGTTATTTAGATAATACTGGAGAGAGGGCCCTTCTTCTCTCCCCCTCTGATCCATTCAGAGCCCCAGCGGGGGGTCCAGTTGCCTAATCCTGCCTGTTTGTAATGACCACTAGTGAGCAAGGGGGGATTTGGACCCTCTCCCCATCACTCCCTGGATCCTGTGTGTCTCTACCAAGTCCCTGTGTTGGTTTTTCTACCAAATGAGCCTATTGAAGCCTATTTGACGAGTTAACGTAATCCCCCATCCTTGTTCTAGGTTTTTGTTGGACGATGAATTATTCTATTCCTTTTTTTCCCTCTCCTGGCTTTCCAAAAACCAATTACCACACTTCAAAATGAGCCTGTGAGTGCACGTTAACCGCGTGTGTGTTTATGTGAGGGGAAGGGCGTTGTGGTTGAACAGAGCCGATAGCTAGATGGCATGAAGCGAACTTTAAAACGTCTGCCGCAGAGCGGGTAAGGAAAAGGTAACGTAGGGATGCCGGAGTAGCTCACAGGTTGAGGCAACGCGTCAGAACTCAACATGAGTGTGAGTGAGCCTTTGGTGACCAATGCCCGTTCGACACAGACTTGGAGGATTTCCATTTCAAAATGTGCATTTCACAGCCGAACCTCGATATGAAAACGTTGAGTTGCCGGGATCTCATCAGTGACTGTCGTGGTAATAAGATGTTAAAACAGGGTGGCCAATAGCAGCTTTACCACAGTTAGAACCTCCATAATGTAATACAGCCTATAAGAAGCTGATGATTATGAGAAAGTATTCACATTTTAGTACATACTTCATACTGTGCAAAAATATATATATATATTTTTTCAAAGCATCTCAATATAACTTCAATGGTTGTGCATCCTCCAATCAAATGCCCAGCTGTAGGAAAACACTGAGAATGTACTTTATTTTTCTAGGTCCTAAATTTAACCACATAAAAGCAAAATGCCTTCATAAAGACCACCAGACCCCACTTATCCCGGACCGTTGGCATAGCTTCAGATCGAGAGGTGATAGTTTGGGGTATTAAAAACGGCAACATTTAGCGGTTTAAAGAGAGCAAACACAGGCCTGGGTTCACAGGGGGCCAACGGAATCGATAGCCAGCGGCTCTACTTAGAAATGTGCTGTATAATCCTTGATCTCCAAGGCCATTTGCTTTTCAGCTTGAAATTGGATACACTCTACAGAACTCCGCTCGCAGAACGCCGAGCGCCCCTTCCGCAAATAAGACATCCTGGGAAAAATTGATCGGGGTGCATCCGGCACAGATGATGTGTGGGGCTGGAAGACAGATATGACTCGTTGGAAGGTAATTCACAAAAATGTGTAGAGACTAGGTCTCTTCCATGGAAAGATGAGGTGGTGTTATCACAACTACAGCACCGTTCTCAGTAATACTGAACAGCTACTATTTCTGCCACACCCACTTTTGCTATTTCTACCAATCAGCAAGAGCTCTGAATAGGGCAGCGTACGGGCAATTAGTCACATACACCGATAAGCCTATACACAGTGAGCCACATACACTCCATTGTTGTAAAGAAAACACTACATTCATTGGCTCTGCTTTTCAAATCGATCCGATTATCTAAAATAAGCACGTAAGCCACTTTTGAGTCTCTTCAATTCCCACGGTACAGCGCTGTGTCTTAAAGTGTCTGGCCTGCCTCTATGGGCAACTACTGTTATGTTTCCCCTATTGCCAATGTGCTCAGCGGTTGTGAGATCTACAGCCATCCCGCTGCCAGGGGAACTTCTAAATGGAGACACCACAGCTTCATATTTTCCACCCGACGTGAAGCACCAGAGCACTGACTGACTGCAGAACAGAACCAAGTTCTGGCAATTACTGTCCCACTTCACAGTGCTGAGCGATTAACCGAAATGTTGGTTATTTAAAAAAAAAAATGGACAACTAATTGACAGGCGTCGGTTCAATTATTTGAATTCCATTTGATGAAAAATACAATTCTGTGAGATCAATGCAAACATTGCACAGTTTCTCTAGAGATAAATCAGATCGAGCCCGAACTGATGTAGCAGGGAGTTGTAGTTTCCAACAGGCCAATATTCTACATATGTAACTGCCTGGCATGTGTTTCTTTCAACGCTACAGAAGAGACAAGAATGCGTGATCGTGAGGGGATATAGCGAGCAGCTGTTGCTTCACGAGGTATCTCTACCTGAAAATACATGATCAAAGTGATTGGTAGTTGGTATTCAACAGTCATAAAAGTAGGCCTTATTTACTTTGAAGAACTACAAAATAGTACTTTTTACAGACATCATAGGCAGCAGCTCTATAGAGATGAGATGATGACTTGGAATGAAATAATAAAGTCATCAAATAAAACAATTGTAATAAACACAACTGAAATATTTTATAAAAAAGTTAAGTGATAAATGATGGTTAATAAGTGATAAGCAGTAACGGACAGTCACTAACGTCATGGGACTTTTATTAATGGTTTTATCATGTGTTGTTACAGCATTCAACTCAAATAATCAAAACAGAAATCAGATTTTTTATTTCATTAGATTTGAATAATCTAACCGAAACTGAACGACCTCAAAAATAACTAATCGCTCAGCACTACCACAGCCAAGCTTTTCTCTGTGAGACCATCTAAGTTGCAGGCTAGAGGTAATCAAAGCAATGACTCCTAAAATAAGAGGGGGAGGGGCCGGTGTGTGTGTGTGTGTATCAGTCTGTGTGTGTGTGTGTATGTATGTGTGTATCTGTCTGTGTGTCTATGTATGTATGTGTGTGTGTGTGTGTGTGTCTATGTATGTATGTATGTATGTATGTATGTGTGTGTGTGTGTGTGTGTCTATGTATGTATGTATGTATGTATGTATGTGTGTGTGTGTGTGTGTGTCTATGTATGTATGTATGTATGTATGTGTGTGTGTGTGTCTATGTATGTATGTGTGTGTGTGTGTCTATGTATGTATGTGTGTGTGTGTGTCTATGTATGTATGTGTGTGTGTGTGTCTATGTATGTATGTGTGTGTGTGTGTCTATGTATGTATGTATGTATGTATGTATGTATGTATGTATGTATGTATGTATGTATGTATGTATGTGTGTATGTGTGTATGTGTGTGTGTGTGTGTGTGTGTGTGTGTGTGTGTCTGTGTGTGTGTGTGTGTGTGTATGTATGTATGTATGTATGTATGTATGTGTGTGTGTGTGTATTGTGTGTGTATCTGTCTGTGTGTGTGTGTGTGTGTGTATGTATGTGTGTATCTGTCTGTGTGTGTGTGTGTGTATGTATGTGTGTATCTGTCTGTGTGTCTATGTATGTATGTGTGTGTGTGTGTGTGTGTGTCTATGTATGTATGTGTGTGTGTGTCTATGTATGTATGTGTGTGTGTGTGTCTATGTATGTATGTATGTATGTATGTATGTATGTATGTATGTATGTATGTATGTATGTATGTATGTGTGTGTGTGTGTGTGTGTGTGTGTGTGTGTGTGTGTGTGTGTGTGTGTGTGTGTCTATGTATGTATGTGTGTGTGTGTGTGTGTGTGTCTATGTATGTATGTGTGTGTGTGTCTATGTATGTATGTATGTGTATGTATGTATGTATGTATGTATGTATGTGTGTGTGTGTGTATTGTGTGTGTATCTGTCTGTGTGTGTGTGTGTGTGTGTATGTATGTGTGTATCTGTCTGTGTGTGTGTGTGTGTATGTATGTGTGTATCTGTCTGTGTGTCTATGTATGTATGTGTGTGTGTGTGTGTGTGTGTCTATGTATGTATGTGTGTGTGTGTCTATGTATGTATGTGTGTGTGTGTGTCTATGTATGTATGTATGTATGTATGTATGTATGTATGTATGTATGTATGTATGTATGTGTGTGTGTGTGTGTGTGTGTGTGTGTGTGTGTGTGTGTGTGTGTGTGTGTGTGTGTGTGTCTATGTATGTATGTGTGTGTGTGTGTGTGTGTGTCTATGTATGTATGTGTGTGTGTGTCTATGTATGTATGTATGTATGTATGTATGTATGTATGTATGTATGTATGTATGTATGTATGTATGTATGTGTGTGTGTCTATGTATGTATGTATGTATGTATGTATGTATGTATGTATGTATGTATGTATGTATGTATGTATGTATGTATGTATGTGTGTATGTGTGTGTGTGTGTGTCTATGTATGTATGTGTGTGTGTGTGTGTGTGTGTGTGTGTGTGTGTGTGTGTGTGTGTCTATGTATGTATGTGTGTGTGTGTCTATGTATGTATGTATGTATGTATGTATGTATGTATGTATGTATGTATGTATGTGTGTGTGTGTCTATGTATGTATGTATGTATGTATGTATGTATGTATGTATGTATGTATGTATGTATGTATGTATGTATGTATGTATGTATGTATGTATGTGTGTCTATGTGTGTGTGTGTGTGTGTGTGTGTGTGTGTGTGGGGGGGGGGGGGGGGGGGAGAGAGACTGAGAGCTGAAAGATAAAAGGCAGTACAGAAACAGTCAGAGAGAGAAAGCGCGAGCGTGAGCCAGAGAAAGTGAGGGATATGATGAGGTCAGCTGCAGGTGTCCTTCGTCTCATAAATCCCAGCCAGCAGGTACTTCATAAAAATACACCCATAAACAGACTGTAGACTTGTCAAAGACCCAGTTGAGAAAGAAGAAACATCGCCATGCTTTTACCAAAGGAGGTCTGCGGGAAAGGGGGACATAGAAGATAACCGATCTTGGATGTTCACCCGAGGTCCAGTATGTGTGTGTGCAGTATGTGTGTGTGTGTGAATATGCATGCGTGTGTTTGTCCATCGGAGTTCCAGTGTGTGTGTGTGTGTGTGTGAATGTGTGTGTGTGTGTGTGTGAATATGCATGCGTGTGTTTGTCCATCGGAGTTCCAGTGTGTGTGTGTGTGTGTGAATGTGTGTGTGTGTGAATATGCATGCGTGTGTTTGTCCATCGGAGTTCCAGTGTGTGTGTGTGTGTGAATGTGTGTGTGTGTGTGTGTGTGTGAATATGCATGCGTGTGTTTGTCCATCGGAGTTCCAGTGTGTGTGTGCGTGTCCGGCACATGAGAGGTCCAGTAGCATTTCCAATAAAACCCGTAAGCTTGACTTCTGCATGTTCCAACAGACCATGTGTATGGCTCTAACGGCAGACCAGCTCTCTTTCAGGGCACTGCCAGGTTAACCTCTCCGTCGTAGGTGTCCTGGGACGAACGGTGGGCCATGAACAACATGACGTGAAGTGGAACTGTTACATTTGAATGCGAAATCTGGCTTCTCTAAGGCCCCTGCATGATGAATCGTCAATGCTCAGGGTGGAGACAGACAGCCCATCTCGGTGTGGAGAGAAGTTCCCAATTGCATGCTGACCTATCATCTCATGTTGTCTTGTGACAAGCAGGACTACATTTGCTACAGCATAGTCTAATGGTACAGTAATACAAAGACCGAATGCACATCTAATTTACCCATCTCCGTCTGGCTTTCAGGGGTCACCTCATTTTTTTTATTGTAAAGATTTTTTTTTTAATCGAAATTGCAGTAGCAGTTTTAAAACAGACTATCATGCGAATATTGTTGCTTTAAATAGTGCACGTGCATGCACTCTCTGGCAGTCTTTCTCTCTCTCCATTCGCTCCATTCAAATTGCATCCAAAATAGATCATCCTGATCTAGATTGATATAGGCCTATAGCCCTATATATAGATGTCCTGGTCTACCTCTTTCAGGTAATACATTCAATGCAGTATTAGGCTTATATTTAGCTAATTAATGATGGGTTATAGATAATAAGCTTCTAACTTCTAGCCTCTGTTTCTTGCACAATACGCACGCACCTGGCCGCTGGCCTCTCTTCTTAAAGAACGCTCCTTAGCTCTTGGAGTCCCATGCAGGAAAAGCTAGACTGGAATAGCTAGCTGGACATGATTTTTTTGTTGTTGTTGCATTCCTTATATCAATAGACTATTCGAAGAGGGACGCAAGCTCTTGTTTGCTGAATGTGAAATACAGCAGCCAATAGAACTCACAGAGTTTGAAAGAGGAGCGCGCGCATGATGGTGGAAGCCTACAGAAGTTATTTACTCAGACCAAAAAGCCTTCTGCATCTAATTCTAGTCCTATATTATTCGAAGATGTCATTAGAATGACGCAGATAAACACGAAACGTATTTCCTTTAACCGTTGAAAGCGAGGAAGGACTGGAGCAACACTAGAGAGAGAAAGAATGGTGTATTTGAGTCAGCTTACTAATTATACAAATAGGCCCTGTTCTATTTCAAAATTAAAATCAAATTTGCTAACCTATACTTGTAATGTTGTAGGCTCCGTGTGCTGCAACAGAATTGCATGTCCTCTCCCTGCTTCATCATGGTTTGAATTATGTGCGTAATTCCAGTACATACAATATAGTATTATACAATACAGTATTATACAATACAGTACAGTAATACAGTATTATACAATACAGTACAGTAATACAGTATTATACAATACAGTACAGTAATACAGTATTATACAATACAGTATTATACAATACAGTACAGTAATACAGTATTATACAAGACAGTATTATACAATACAGTACAGTAATACAGTATTATACACTACAGTATTATACAATACAGTACAGTAATACAGTATTATACAATACAGTAATACAGTATTATGCAATACAGTATTATACAATACAGTACAGTAATACAGTATTATACAATACAGTAATACAGTATTATACAATACAGTACAGTAATACAGTATTATACAATACAGTAATACAGTATTATACAATACAGTAATACAGTATTATACAATACAGTACAGTAATACAGTATTATACAGTACAGTATTATACAATACAGTACAGTAATACAGTATTATACAGTACAGTATTATACAATACAGTACAGTAATACAGTATTATACAGTACAGTATTATACAATACAGTACAGTAATACAGTATTATACAATACAGTATTATACAATACAGTACAGTAATACAGTATTATACAATACAGTATTATACAATACAGTAATACAGTATTATACAATACAGTAATACAGTATTATACAATACAGTATTATACAATACAGTACAGTAATACAGTATTATACAATACAGTATTATACAATACAGTAATACAGTATTATACAATACAGTAATACAGTATTATACAATACAGTACAATACAGTATTATACAGTACTATACAATGCAGTATTATACAATACAGTAATACAGTATTATACAGTACAGTAATACAGTTCACACTCATAAAGATTAGCCTACAGGAGCTAGTTTCATTTATTTACCCAATAGAGCATATAGCTACATCTATGGGCTTTTATGTTTTTCTGTAGTGCATAATGTGCAGTAGCCTATATCATATACAGTATGTATTCGATAATGGCACAATCACTTGGGCTTTTTTGGGCTTGGGCTCATTAAAATGTCTTTCATGTAGGGCTTATAAAATGTATTTAATGTCTTGCTCATCAAATGTCTTTAATGTAGGGCTCATAAAATGCATTTCATGTATGGCTCAACAAATGTCTTTAATGTAGGGCTCATAAAATGTATTTCATGTATGGCTCATCAAATGTCTTTAATGTAGGTCTCATAAAATGTCTGTAATGTAGGCCTCCTAAAATGTATTTAATGTATGGCTCATCAAATGTCTTTAATGTAGGGCTCATCAAATGTCTTTAATGTAGGGCTCATAAAATGTATTTAATGTAGGGCTCATAAAATGTATTTAATGCATGGCTCATTAGGCTCAGGTAGCATCAGACTTGAATTTTCGATCAAAGCTCTAATTCAATCCGGATATAGGCCATATTTATATGCTTTATAATGTTTTTGGTTGATACCGGGTTACCCGGGAGAAAAATGATTTATTCTCGGGATGGAACATTTGTAAAATACTGGGAAAATATTCAGCCCTACGCCACACAGGACGTGAGACATACAGACATTAGACACAAACAAGCAGCCCAAATGTCAGCGCGGGCATATTTGGCTACTTCCCAAGATATAACTTTTTAAAGTCAACATGGTCTCATTCGAATACATCAACATAGTTACATTTCACCATAGTAGATATACATCACACAAGTGGACAAAATCAAAGTCACTTATGGACATTTGACTTATTTGTCACTATAATGGCATATTAGTAAGGCTATATGTCTGTTCAAATAGTGCTCTGCATTTGAGGGACTGAATACTACCGTATCTATCTCTTTAACGCACTATACCCTTTACACAGACGAGTTTCAGATTTTTAAAACATTTTATTCACCAAATGCTCTTCATCAAACTCTCTGACTTAACAAAATGGACGGCTAGTGGGAGGCGGAGGGGAGTAGAGTACTGAGCCACGGAACGCGCATATCCAGAACACCGAACATACCACAGGTACCTAGGGCCATGCTATCCGCCTCAGCAATCTAAAATCTTCAGTCTGTAAGACAGGCCATGGCCACGGGCTACGAGTCCTGTGACCTAATTATTTAGCAGCTCAACATAATTCTGGCTCATTGTTAAACAAACCGTAACAGTAGGTCCCCGGGTTCAAACATGAAATATTTCTTCATGTCCAGAGCGGTGGTGTTCCATGATCAATGTGCATCTCACAAATCTAACCAAATAAGTCAATATTATACAGTGTCCACGTATACAGCGTTTGCAAACATATTGCCACCACTACACGTGAGCTGAATGGTTCTCCGTTTTGCTTATAATAAATCATTATTATACACACTGGCTATCATTTCAAATGGTGCAACAAAAAAAAAACGGTGAATTTCACAGAAATCCCGAAACAAGAGCATTTGTCTCCAAAAATAACATTGTGTGCATTGAACTGCATCCGAAAACAAGTGGGGAGCGATGAGGAGAAAGAATGCGGATAATGCGAGGAAAGGAAGGGTGGATGAGAGAGAACGAGAGGAGTGAGATCAATCCAGAGAACAGCTGGGGTGGGTTGAGCCAGGGTCAAGCTCAGGAGACCGTCTCACAGCCAAGGTCATCCTTTGATCTTCACAGGCAGAAAACGGCCCCTGACCTTTGGGCTGGCTGGAAGGATTCTAAACCCCTGGGTCGTCTCTCTCTTTCTCGCTGTCTGCTCTCTTCCTGTCCTTACATCTTTTCTCCCTCTCTTTCGCTCTCAAAGTCAATCAGAAGCACACACGCCTAAAACCCCTCAGAGCTAGAGCATGCCTGTCCTCTGCAGAAACTGAGTACAGTAAAAGTGGTTATTGTTATTATTGCTGTAGTGCAGTCGCTGAATACATTTCATTGCTTGGCGACAGTCTCCTGCACAACGGAGAGAGAGAGAGAGAGACTCATCTTCCTCCTCGCCGTGGCTGTGCCGGTGATTGATATAGTTCAGGGGCCAAACAAACAAAGCGTGACAAATCCAGACGATTGTCTGCGGGTGAGATAAGAGTCTAATGAGAAAGTGCACGTCGGGGGGGGGGGGGGGGGTGTATCCTTTGCAGAGAATCTGTGATGTTATGGGGATTTTAATAACTTCCTGTGTCTCCCTGGCTTAATGGTGAGACGCGCAGGCAGTTTACCCTATGGGAACAGATTCCATTAAGATGCAATATCTTTCTCAAAAGTGCATTTCTACACTCTTAAAATGACCACGGAGGGTAATTATTTCCCAATGCTCTGCATATCAGAGATGATGATGGTGTTGAGAGAAATAATCCAATCACGACTGAGGAACATGGAGATAAAGTTTATATTGGGTAAAAAAAAAAAACTGAGGATAATTATAAAATAATATATGATACACGATCAAATTGATCTTCAGCTTTTCGTCGGAACTAGTAAAGAGTTTAATAAAAAAACTCATTACAGATCAATGCCAGATCAACCTACATCCCACAGCCCATAATCAAACACGTGCCTGTGCACTTCTCTTAAGACTGCCTGACACTGCTCTGCAAACCAGCAGCTCAAACCCCCAACCTGCTCAGCTGCGCATTAAGTTAAATCTATCGCTGGGAGAGAAAAGTGGACACCAGACAGACCGGTTATTATCCAGGGGAATGTGGGAGGGATCTGAAAAATTAACATGGATTACTCAAGTATGACTGACAGTTTCAGAAGGGCTTTTACGACTTACCAAGTGATTTGGGACTTGCCTTAATTCAGTGAGGGATGTTTAATACTGTGGGCTGTCTCGGCTATATCTTGGCACAACAGCACCTTGGCTGGGCTGGTTGGACGGCTAGGGAGGGAACTTTCCCGGCAGCCCCGGCGGGCCCGGACCCATTGTTCTGCTAAGAATGACGGGATTTGTAGTTCGGCCAACATTTCGGGTTAGGGGGACTGTCTACAGGCCTCGGTTGTGCTTTGGGAGAGGGAGGAGAGGGAGGCTTCCCAAGGGTGGCCCCATGAACTCTCCTTCTCTTGCATCTGGTTAGTCTGCGGTGGGCAAGTGGGTGCGGTGGCTTTACCAAACCAAAAAAGCCTGGGTTACATGGGAATTCCTCACGGATAAAGGAAGTACATTTGAGACACATTCATATGTGGAGACGATTTTACGTGGGAAAGCACTGCTGTTGTCCGCAGTCGTCAGGAGGAGGGACTTGGCTTTAGTGGTCAGTTGTTTGGTATAGAGAGAGCCTGGGAGACACTGCGGTATAGTGAAAACAGACAAACAGAGGGAATGGAATAGGACGGTGAGAAAGAGGAACAGGAAAGGGCTTGACCATTTTGCATGTTTCCCGTCTGGGTTCTGTCTCCCAGGGCCATCGCCACTTCCTGATGCGGTTTCCATCATTTACAGAGCATCTACTGGACAACTGGAGTCGACTTTCAACCGCGCGGTCATGTTGGCTCTAGAACAATGGGAGATAAAGGATGAAGGGATAAAACAAGAGATTTCTAATCAGTCTGAACTTGATCTTGGTTTGTCTATATACATGTGGTTACCAAAGTCAGCATCGAGCAACGTAACAGCCTTGGCAAATCCTTATTCCTTCCTTTTAATTCCCCAAATGAATCTAGAAACACACTCACTGCGTCGATCAAGCAAAGCATGCTGCCATTTTGATCGTTCCACACCACACTCCAATTCCAAGAGCAAGGAACAACAATAGGATGAGGTAGTATTGCATTCTAATCGGATCAGTTCATTCTTCTTGCTGTCATCACTTTGACATGAGATGAGAGCAGCGTGGATGAAATAGGTTCACTTTTCCAGAACGGAACGAGGTGTAATGTATCTACTGTACCTGAGCTCATATTGCATTTAGAAACGGGTGTCAACGATAAGCAGCGTTTTAAAGCATCGCATGAGAGAGACCTAATCGTCTAGGCTCACACCGCTAGGAGGATGAAATCATTTTTATCTGCTCTGCCTTTGACTTCTCAAATGCTCCAGTTCACCCCGTAAATCACAACGTATCCCTATTGGGGTTTACGTCACTATGTTTTACAACTTTAGCGATTCTTTACACAGCGTTTGGGTGGTTTTACACACTACAGACACTGAAAAACAAGGGTTTCGTCTTCATAAACTATTCCTCAAACCTTCTCCCCTGCAAAATAGGCCGCTAATAATTTCTTTGTGTGTGTGTGCGTGCGAGTGTGTGCGTTTGGAGTCGAGCGGCGGACGGCGGGCGCAGGCAGCAGCATTGACTGCCGCATTGCACAGAATACCTAAACAGCTGTGGTCCCCCTTCGAAGCGATCGATCATGTTCCAGTCTCTGGATCAGACACGGGGAGAGCTGACTGCTCCAATCCACATCCCATCTCACTCTCAGGCTTCAGCAACAGATTGGCTACATAGGAAAGCAAACGCTTCGGCATGGGATTAGGTTTTGCAGTATCACTTGCTTTATTGAATTGAAATGAAACTGCTCAAAGTCAGTTTGTTTGAAAAGATCTAGTAACTAGTATAGTTGCTGTCTAGTTAGCTACATGTAATGCCACTAATACATTGAAATCCCATGTAACTACTATGCAAATTCAATTGTATGTGCAATTTAGTGTAAAGTGTACGACCTTCATCTGCTTTTCATTTATCCAATGTCATCCTCTCTCTGCCTCTGCACCACACATCTCCAGCTCTGTCCCTGCTTTATCTCGGAATCACGGACTTCCTGCCCATATGGCCACTTCCTGCATATTTCCCTATGGCCCCTTGACGTTAACTGATTACCTGTAGCTGACGTCCGGATATTTACTTCTTCCTATGGGACACGGGGTGACAACTCTATATCCTCTCACAGCAACTGGACACACCTGAGTAGAAAAAACACAACTGGTGGCGGAGCCCGTGTCCCATCTCTCTATATTACTAAATGTAATGGTGTGGCCAAGCAGGCAATTCAGAGGCTTGTCAAAACGTAGGCCAGAGAGGACTGGAGCAAGCCTGGGGCATTGAGGGAGGAACGTGTACATTGTGTTTCTGGGTTGTGTTAAATGGTGATAAGAAAGAGACAGGAGGTCATTAGCATTATGTAGACGCTGACACTGCACATTCGGGTCAGGATGAGTGTATGTATGCGTGTATTTATGCCTGTCAAGGGGACAGTGTGTTAAGGCCAGTCACGTCCGTCTGACACCCCCCTACCCACTGAGCTGTCAGAACAGGATGGATGAAGAGGGTGCCCTGCATAGCAATGGTCTCAGGAGAAATACCAGCAGCACCATGACACGACACAACACAACATGCTACGCCAGGATACACTAAGCTAACGCCACACTGGTGCCTTCCCAACGCGCTACACTAGGCTAACGCCACACTGTGGCCTTCCCAACGCGCTACACTAGGCTAAGCTACACTGTGGCATTCACAACGTGCTACACTAGGCTAACGCTACACTGGGCCTTCCCAACGCGCCACACTAGGCTAACGCTACACTGTGGCCTTCCCAACGCGCTACACTAGGCTAACGCTACACTGTGGCCTTCCCAACGCGCTACACTAGGCTAACGCTACACTGTGGCCTTCCCAACACGCTACACTAGGCTAACGCTACACTGTGGCCTTCCCAACGCGCTACACTAGGCTAACGCTACACTGTGGCCTTTCCAACGCGCTACACTAGGCTAACGCTACACTGTGGGCTTCCCAACACGCTACACTAGGCTAACGCTACAATGTGGCCTTCCCAACGCGCTACACTAGGCTAACGCTATGCTAGTGCTGTAGCCTTCACGCTTTAAGAAACACAACGCAACGCTAACTACACTAGCACGTGTGTAGGAGGAGGATCTGCTCTGCCTCACAAAGAGGCCAGGCGCTCTGAGCTCTGCTCTGTCTGGGGACCTGCAGCTAGACACTTTTGTGTTTGATGTTTAGAGGCATGTTGTTGAGAGATCTCCATTCGGTAGACAGTGACACCATGTCAAAGTGGGCAGGGGTTTTGATCGAGAAAGACAGTACATTTCAACCTCTATACACAGAGAGGCACAGACGATACTGTAGCTAACAAGGTTTAAAAAAAAACAACGGGCAGTACTACAGTGACTGGATGAATCAGTCTGTCAATAGCACCAGTGTCCAATGGGAATGAGCTCTTATCAACGACAATAACAAGGAGATGTCGCAATCAAACATGTCCCTGTGCAAGAGGAGACCATCAAATCACAGCAGCTTTGCCAAACCCTTCAGAAAATGAACATTTCAGTTAAATGACGTTTTCTGACACGCAGTGCCTTCAGAAAGTACTCAGAAAGGATGTCGTGTCAGTCGCTAGGTTTCCATCCAATTGGCAAGAGATCTTCAAGGGAATATTATAAAATCTGCATAAAAAAGATGTGCATTTTCCCACCTGTGAAGTGTTTCCACCAAACTGACTTGTTGCGGGTAAGAGCCAGTGGGTGATGACATGCGCGCAAAATGTACTTTTTTTGCTTAAGTTTTCATGTACTGAATAAAAACCTAAAGTTCAATGTGTTTACATCTGCATTTTCAACTCTCCCAGGAGTTTTGTCACAAAAACAGTTGCGTTAAATAGAAAATGTGCCTACGCTGGTCATGCTATGTGTGCTCTAGCCGCCAGCTGGCAGATACAGTAGTAGGCTGTGCGGATAGGGTGGTCTACATGATGAGATTTTATGGATAAGAACTAGAATATGTTTATTTGTCAAATCGGCAGTCGAGCATCATGTCACCAGAATAAGACCCTGGATATTTATTGAAAGGAGCGTTATGATCACCATACACTTTCGCCACCCTGTGAAGTTCACCGCAATTTACTTCATCTGTAGCCTAATAAACTGCATGCTTTCGAGTCATAGTGGGAGGACCACACCATATCATCCAGTGACTCCCAAGTTTACTTCCATACCATGGTTATCGTGTCAATATTTGCCCCACCATTTCTTGCATAATACATTATTTATACAATTGTACCGAAACGACCTGTTTCCATCACTGTTGTCATCATTTTGTTTTATACAGTAAGACTTTAAAAGCTGTGGATGGAAACGTTGTTACTGGCCTTCACGCAATACCCCATAATGTCAAAGTGGACTAATGTTTTCAGAAAAATATTTACAAATTAATAAAAAATGAAAAGCAAAAATGTCTTGGGTCAATAAGTATTCAACCCCTTTGTTATGGCAAGCCTAAATAAATTCAGGAGTAAAACTTGGTTTAACAGGTTCCATGGTGTTTAACATGATTTTTGAATGACTACTTCATCTCTGTACCCTACACATACAATTATCTGTAAGGTCCCTCAGTCGAGCAGTGCATTTCAAACACAGATTCAACCACAAAGACCGATTAGGGACATTTGAATATCCCTTTGAGCATAGTGATGTTATGAATTATTTGGATGGTGTGGCGCTGAACAACGTGACCCGGAAGTTTTGTAATTTATTATTTACATTTGAGAAATGTATCGGACCCATCTGATAGCGGTCCCATATGTGACAGAGACGAAAATCTCTGTTAGAAATTTAGAAAGAGCGGGAATCTAAATATGCAACAACTACGATAGGTTGCTAATACTGTATAACTAGGATTGTGCCTTTGGCTTCTGGACAACGAAAGAAAGTTGATATGAAAACCAATAGAAAAGGAGAGAAACGGCATATAGGGAAGTAAATACAAATACATTTGCACAAATTCTATAATTACTCTTGTCTATACAGAAATACATCAAATGATTCAAAATACTTCACCAGTAAGCATGATTTAGCCAGAGGAACCGAGGAACGTTAGCTTCTTTAAAAAAAAAAAAATCTGTGGATAATCCCTGTTACACTCATTTCTGTTCATGCATGTATTAATTATAGTGATTTATCGTTCTCCTTCTCGGAGTGGAAACGTTTGTAGAGTTCACAACCTGCCACACCTTTTGGTTTATTTCATAACCATCATTAACAAGATTCGGACATGTTTTCATTGTCTTTTGTTTGGAGTGCTCCATGTGAGCAATGAGCATATGTCTCTTTCCTGATCATGTGTAGGGAGCGGAGCATACGCACCTGAGCACGCATAGAAGTACCTGGCTTGCTGCGCGGAAATGTGGGAAAGTGTTTGTTTTTTTACTTCCATTGCGGATGATAATATATTAAAACGAGTAAGCTATTTGAAAAATCTTTCCCACAATCTCCCCCTTGATAATCACCAATCTTCGGTGTGAAAGCGTTATAGGCCTACTGCTGCATTGGCCTATAGGCTATCAGTTACATGCGCCAAATTCTTTAGCCGCAAACGGATCACGGCGTATCAATGTGTCCATATGGCAGAGGCTGGTGATCTCGAAATAGTTGACTTTTAACTTTGATATTTTTATCATTTTAATTCCGATTTTTATTTTTAACCACATGACAATGATTTTGAGAAACGAAAACGGTATTATTGAAATGAAACTGCTCCACGAAAATGCGCATTTGAAAATCAGAACTGGCTTCCGCAAAACCTGAAACACACGTTGCCGATGAGGTCTTTCTAAAATGATTGCCTCCACGTTGCCATGGTCTTGTCTTGCCCATAGGCTACTTTGAAGCAAGGTAAGACCCGCCTCATACCATATGAAATAAAACATTCAGGCTTCAAACAATTAAGTATGTTGTCAAAACGCATCCTGCCTCCAGCTCACATTGTAAAGTGGTGGGTGACACGCTGATAGCCTGTTGCCTGCACTTGAATGGCGAATGAAAGGCACGCTTCAATTACCAGTTGAGAAACACAAATAGTAGCTCATTTGAATCGTGCACCAAAACAGTTACCATGTGATAGCGTTTAGAATTGTTGCGCAATGAACGGGCTTATGAAAAACACATGTTTTACTCCAGCAGCAACAAGCTGAAGAGGTACAGGAGACATCCTGCTAAAAAAAAATGGCTTTGTATACTCTGTGTGATAGTTGTGTTGGATAAGATACACGATTGCTAACAAAATGATGTTACTTAACCCATAGACCGATAAGCATGACGATCAAAATGTACACTGAGTGTTACAAAACATTAAGAACACCTGCTCTTTCCATGACATAGACTGACCAGGTGAATCCAGGTGAAAGATACGATCCCTTATTGATGTCACTTGTTAAATCCACTTCAATCAGCGTAGATGAAGGAGATGAGACAGGTTAAAGGAGGACATGGCTCAGGGATTTCACCATGAGGCCAATGGTGACTTTAAAACAGTTATAGAGTTTAATGGCTGTGATAGGAAAAAGCTGAAGCTGGATCAACAACACTGTAGTTACTCCATAATACTAACCTAAATGACAGAGGGAAAAGAAAGAAGTTTGTACAGAACAAAATATTCCAAAACATGCATACTGTTTGCAATAAGGCACTCAAGTAAAACTGCAAAAATGTGGAAAAGAAATTAACTTTATGCCCAGAATAGAAAATATTATGTTTGGGGCAAATCCAACACAACACATCACTGACTACCACTCTATATATTTTCAAACATTACATTTTTTTTTAAATAATAATAATATTATTTTCAAGCATGGTGGTGGCTGGATCATGTTATGGGTATGATTGTCATCGGCAAGGACTAGGTCGTTTTTTAAAATAACAAGGAACGGAATAGAGCTAAGCACAGGCAAAATCCTAGAGGAAAACCAGGTTCAGTCTGCCTTCCAACATGCACTGGATGATACATTAATCTTTCAGCAGGACAATAACCGAAAACACAAGGCCAAATATAGTTTCTTACCAAGATGACATTGAATGTTCCTGAGTGGCCTAGTTACAGTTCTGACATAAATCAGCTTGAAAATCTGTGGCAAGACTTGAAAATGGCTGTCTAGCAATGACCAACAACCAACTTGACAGAGCTTGAAGCATTTTAAAAAGAATAACGTGAAAATGTTGTACAATCCAGGTGTGCAAAGCTCTCAGAGACTCACCCAGAAAGACTCACAGCTGTAATCGCTGCCAAAGGTGATTCTAATATGTATTGACTAAGAGGTGTGAATACTTATTTAAAATAAATGTTTCTGAATTTCATTTTCCATACATTTGCTAACATTTCAAAAAACATATTTTCACTTTGTCATTATGGGGTATTGTG